>NC_069500.1:1372577805-1372605305 GCF_027579735.1 Bombina bombina | reverse complement strand
AGCATGTGCAAGAATTCACAGACTATACGTATATGCATTTGTGATTGGCTGATTGCTATCACATGGTACAGGGGGAGTGGAAATATACATAACTTTGAAATTTGTTATAAAAAAAATCTACTACTCATTTGAAGTTCAGACTAAGTGCTATTGCATTGCCTTGTTATCTTGCATTTGTTGATTATGCAAATCTACTGTATTGACTGGTCCTTTAAGTTTATCCTACATCATACGAATGTTTTCTTTCTTATATTTGCATCAGTGCTAAAGAATGCTTTACGAATAATGGTTCTTTTTAGTTTGAATAATAAAAAAAGCATTTTTACAACAATTGTAAACATTTTATATGTGTGTAAGAATTATATATGTGACAGTAAGAATTAACATCTTTAAGAGCTTGAAATGAAAACAAAAACAAACTTTCAAATTTAGTTTTATTATTACATTTTCTGCATTCTCTTGGAATCCTTTGTTGAAGCAAAACAAAGTAAACTCACAGTTGGGGGGCACATAGAGGGCCCCCTAAATGCTACTGTGAGCGTACAGGTCCTATAAACCTACTTACGTTTACATTCAACAAAGGATGCCAAGAGAATTAAGCAAATTTGATAATAGAAGTAGTTTTCTTGTAAAATTGCTGCCATATAGTGCTTTAGACACATGCATGCTCCTGAGCATAAGTCCCTGCTTTTTAACAAAAGATACCAAGAGACTGATAAAAAAAAATTGCCACACTCTATTGGATTTTTTTTCTAAAGTTTACAGACCTGCTGTCTGGCTTATAAGTGCGCAAGATTGTGGCGAACTGACTCATTTAAGTAGACGTTGAAATGTAGAAGCCTGAGTCGATGTTCTACTTGTATGTTATAATGAGCAGATGTAGTGAATACGAAAAATGATTCGTGACCCACATTGTACTGACAGACCGTTGTCTGCATGCGACTGCCACTTGTAAAGATGCTCATATGTATTTTTAATGACATTCATTTAATGCAATAGACAAGGATATCAGTGATTGTGTTGCAGCTGCAAACCTCGTTGCTAAGTAGGGCTGCTATTTTAATTAGCATATTACATGTATGTGTAAGAAACGAGATACAGCTGTGCGTCAAATTAATGCCCTTCATTTCACATATGACCTTAAATGAATTTAACATTATTCTTTATCACTTTCTGCAGGCCATGTTTGTATTCCGCAGTGTAATCACCTCGCTAATACCTAAACTCTGTATTAAATTAGTAATGACTAATTCTTGTTTCTAAGGAGAACGGAATGGAATGCGTTATTAAGAGTGTGCATGGCAAGGTTATCTTTTTATTGAATTGAATTAGAAATACAAGGTATCTGGTTTCTAAAAATCTGTTATAATCTGTAAAGCAATACATAGATTTGTTATGTTTTCATGTAGAAATCTACCTTTTTCCCATAAAACACTAGTAATTGCTGAATGATCTGTAACAATTGTTAAATTAACACAAATGTTTTGTTTATATCATGTGCTTCTGACACTAATTTAAAATATTATTTTATTCATACGTGGAAGGATATTGCATATAAATGCTAGCAAGTTGAAATTGGGGCAATATCATACCCCGTCAATTAAAAATTCCCCTTTAAACAGGCAGTGACAGAAATACCTTGGTGTATCCGCTGTGTCGTATTGCATTGACTAGCACTTTAAAACAGGTGTCAGCAACCTTGGCCCCCAGATGTTTTAGAACTACATTTCCCAAGATACTCAGCCAGCCTAAAGAGTATCTGAGCATTATGGGAAGTGTAATTACAAAACATCTTGGGTGCAAAGGTCGCTGACACCTGCCATAAAGGTTAACTACTATAAATCTTTCATGACTCAGATAGAGCGTGCAGTTTTAAGAGACTTTCCAATTTACTTCCATTGTCAATTGTGCACATTCTTTTTTTATTTACACTTTTTGAGGCACCATCTACTACTGACGCTCTGTGGTTGTTTCTTTATAAAAACACCCCTCCTGACATAAACCAATGGGAGAGGGAGACTCGTATGCTCTGAGCTGCGTTTAATGGTTAGAATTTACAAAGACATCAACTCTATAGAATATATTCCAGTACAGTAAAAGAGCTATTAATATTGCCTCTCATATAATTTTTGTAGCTGCAAATAGGGATGGGCGAATATTTCTAAAAATTCGAAATTTAAAACGAATTTTTATACATTCGTTCGTTCAAATCGAATTTCGAATGTTTATATAATATTCTAACATTCTATTTTCGAATTCTTGTTTTGGAATTTTTCAATAAAGTACAAAAATATTCGTTAGAATAATAGAATGTTTAGCTATGTATTCTTGTCTACAACTGTGTTTAATAAATGTAATATTCGAATTCGAATGCTACATTTGAATGTCACATTCGAATTTAAAATAGTATTTCTAGTCTAATACTGTGTTTTAAATGTAATATTCAAATTTGAATGTGACATTCGAATTCGAATGTCACATTCAAATTCAAAATAGTATTTCTAGTTTACAACTGTGTTTAATAAATGTGATTCGATTCGAATGTGATTTCTATTCGAATGTGATATTCGATTCAAATGTGACATTCAAATTCGAAATAGTATTTCTAGTCCAATACTGTGTTTTATAAATGTAATATTCAAATTCAAATGTGATATTCGATTTCGAAATAGTGTTTCTAGTCTACAATTGTGTTTTATAAATGTAATATTCAAATTCGAATGTGACATTCGAAAACTGTAAATAACATTCGAAAATCGAATTTTTAAGAATATTCGTTCTTATCAACATTCTATTATGTAAATCAAATTTCTACAATAACATTCGCTCTAACATTCAAATTCGAATATAAACACATTCGCCCATCCCTAGCTGCAAAATAGCAGGCAATTCTCCTCTGAACTAGGAACATGACAACGCCAGACAATCGTTTCGGCCTTCTTTGGGCCTCGTCAGTGAGTTGCAGCCATACTGTATTCCTCTAAGCACAGTTGCAAAGGTGTCCGTGGGGCTAATTTATCAAGGGCCTGATGCCCCGGTTTCCGTGCGAGCCTTCAGGCTCACCGCAAAGAGCAGTTATGAAGCAGCAGTCTTAAAAATTATGCTGCTTAACTGGTCCGCTGCCTCTGAGGTTGCGGACATCAATCTGCCCGATCCTTTACGATCGTGTTGATCGATATTTTGTGCTAGCGGCCGGTAGGTCGCAAATCTGCAGGGGGCAGCATTGCACAAGCAGTTCCCCAGAACTGCTTGTGCAATGTTAAATGCTGACAGTGTAGGCTGTTGGCATTCAGCGATGTCTGGCGTACATGATATGCTACAGCGTATCATGTCCACCAGACATTGGTAAATTGGCCCCCATGTCTTGTTTCCCCCTTCACACTTATTGAGACTTCCCTAGGGTCATATTGAAAATGTATACAGAAAAAAATATTCTTACAGTGTACTGTACCATTTTCTCCATTTTAATGTGTTGCCAAATTATCCAATTTAACTGCTGGAGTGTATTAAGTTGTTTACAAATAACAAATTAAAAAAAAAAAAGAGAGAGAAAGGAGAAGGAATCACACTTCCAATGAGGGTGGGATAGATAGGTACTAATATGTTCATTCTCCATTGCTCTCTATAAGTACTGGGCTAGTGTATACAGACAGAGATAAGAAAAGTATGAATTTGTGTATATAGAGAGTAGTAAGATAAGGAGGTATCAGTTCTCAAAAAAGGGAAAAAAGGAAAATAAAATTAAAAAAAGCTATTTCATACACAAAAATGATCCCAACCCAAAGTAATATTTTCACATATATTTTATAATCTTCACCAGGTAAAATAAATCATTGGAAACACATTTAGGCACTTGCAATTCATCAGATAAAATATTTTTTGTTTGTTTTTATGAGTGGTTTAGCTCTGTATAAACTCCATCAATACTTTTCCGCAACAGCCGTACTCATCTGAGAAGTTGTTAGCTTGATTTTAGAGCTTTGCCTTATTAACAGCCTTGACCACTTTAACACCTTTAATTTAAAGGGACACTAAAATGATTCAAATAGAGCAGGAAGTTTTAAGAGGCTCTTCAATTTACTTCCGTGATCACATTTTGCACAATCTTTTTATGTGCATACTTTCTGAGGCACCAGCCCCTACGGGACATAACACAAGTTCATAGTGTATACATATACAAATCTGTGATACAGGAGGCTGGCAAAATGGGAAACACTAATTTGGCAGAAAAAAATATCTACTGCTTATCTAAATCTAAAAATGTGTAAGTGCTATTGCATTGTCTTTTTATTCTGCACTTGTTAATTACGCAATTCTACTGTATTTAAAAAAAAATGTAGTGTTCTGCTCTCTGCAGAGGCCAGAGATCATTCTACAGAATTTGTATTCCTGACTCTTCAACATATTGCACAGTGATTGTTTGTTTTATGCAGAAGCTCTTTATAGCTCTCCTTAATATTCTATCGTAACACTCAAGGCACTTTGAAAAGGGTAGTTCATTGGAATGCAAAACAATGTACATTGGTTGCTAAGAGATTTTATGTCCTTTTAAAATAAATGTGCTGGACCCTTGCTATTTCAGGCACATTGGAAGTATGTATGAAATCCATATTCTGTAACCAGGGTACTTAAACCAGAATTAACCACATTCAAGTTCTGTGACATAAATCTCTTTAAATGTGAGTGAGTATGTTTATTGTAATTGTTAATCACTGGTCAAACAAACATTCTGTTTACTAGATCTAAAATAAGCATCAATACACAGAAATCTTAAGCTGTACTAATAATAAGATTGAGCGATTTCACACCTCTCTTCCAAAGTGAGATATTGTGGCATTTTATTTTATTTTTCTACGGTGCCAATTAATTTAACTCTTCTGGTGCTTGTGACTAACATAACATTAACAGCTTATAATATATCAAGACTTTACATCTAAGTTTTAAAGGGATGCATCTGTAATGATGCAGTTAAAGCATGCAATTTTAAGCAACTTTCTAATTTACTCCTGTTATGAATTTTTCTTTGTTCTCTTGCTATCTTTATTTTAAAAGGAGGAATGTAAAGCTTAGAAGCCGGCCCATTTTTGTTTAGAACCTGGGTTATGCTTGCTTATTGGTGGCTAAATGTAGCCACCAATAAGCAAGCAGTATCCAGGGTGCTGAACCTGAAATGGGCTGGCTACTAAGCTTTACATTTCTGTTTTTTTTAAATAAAGATAGCGAGAGAACGAAGAAAAAGTAATAATAAGAATAAATTAGAAAGTTGCTTAAAATGGCACACTCTATGTGAGTCATGAAAGTAAAAACTTGGATTTAGTATGCCTTTAATGAAATACTACATATAGCCAATCCAAAATCAACATCTGGGCAGCCAGTGGGTGAGAACTTGCAACAAGTATCAAAACTAAGAATAAACCAGGTCCATTATGTAATAAAAAGGTAAAAAGAACTTATGGATATTTCTGTAACACAAATTTGTTGTGTGGGGGGCAGGAAGCTGGGGACTGGATTAGGGATCCATGGCAGAGCAGCTATATTCTGTAGTTGGAGTCCACGTAGGTGGGGATAGAGCCATGGGCAGACATAAGCAGGTGTTGTTTGAGGGTGTGGATATGATTTCAGGGTGTATGGCACTGCACAGAAGGACAGCAGAAGGGAGCATTTTTTACCCTTTCCCTGAGATATTGGGGTGTTTTTGCACCTCCATATGTAAAACGATGCTCAAACTGAGTGTAATTATATATATATATATATATATATATATATATATATATATATATAATCGTTATTTGTCACCGTTCTACCAAAAACAGAAGAAATATGTACAAAATATCAAACATAATATATAAAACAATCTGTTTCAATATAGACCTACAAATAGAAGAAAAATAATATCCAGCATAAATGATGTACATCATAAAAATTATTCATATATTCCTATTATTACTTTCTTGTATAATAGGCATTCCACGGTGAGAATGACTCCAAATATAGCAATGAGAAAGTAATTGCATGAAACCCGATCTCCCAAACAATCTTATAATCCCTCTGGTATTGTATCCTTGATTATAAACATCACAGTAAGAATATAAAGTACCCCTTACTCTACTGATATACTATGTCATACTACATATGTAATCAATTACTGAAACAAACTGCTAGAAGGTGTCTAACTTTAACCATTATCTAGCTATACAAAGTTTAACTGCTGAAAACAATTGTAACTAGCTATAACCATTATTTAGGTTTGCGCAGCTTAAAGGGACAGTGTGCTGTAAAATTGGATTTAAGTATTAAATGCAAGGGGAATAGCTAGTTTAGGTTTTCTTATTGTATAGGAAATACCTATGTCTGCAAATTGAATCCACAACCCAATAAAATGAACTGAGCTTCCAGGAGAACATATCTGATTAGTTTATCTCTCTATATATACAAAAATCCTAATTATCTTTCCATCACTGCATACATTTCCCATTCTAATGTCAGCCCTAAATTAGAACAAACCCAAAGTACCAATTGCTACATTTCTCAAATTTTAGGAATCACCAACAATTTGATGGAAAGACTGGAATATTCATTATGTGTGTTTTCTTAGCTGATTAAGGACCAGATTACAAATTGAGCTGTAGTTATTGCTCCTGATCACGCTAACTCTGTTAAAAGTATTTTTTTTTTTGCGTCGGGTAGCGCTCGTATTACAAGTTGAAAGTAAAGAGTTTTCATTTGTGTGCTAACTCGATGCACACAGGCACAATAAACTCCTTTTCGCTCATGCATAAATCTTAGCATGCCACTCTTAACTAAGTCTTTCAGTAGGCTGTTATGATTCATTCTGTGAAATGTAATATTATCTCATTAATACTACATTTTGATGACTTGACACTGAGTGCAGGCAAGGCATTTTGCACCACTAATTGTGTGTGAGTCCCACTAGATTGTCTCTCATTTTATAACTGTAATCATTCCTTGATACCTCCTAGTCCTGAACATTAAGTTGTTTTTCTAAGCTGTTCCACAACATTGTTAGCCCCTGTTCCATGTCTGTACAATTTCTGCTGTAATCATATTAGTCTCAAAAGCACATCACTGATGCTTGACTACAGAGGTAAAGACCTGGCCAAGAAGCCAGCACAAATCATCTAATCTTTTTTTAATAAAATTGCAAATTAGACATGAGTTACATAATTAAGGAATTTTGATAGATTTAATATCTAGGTAATGATGCTATCCCTTTAGTGCAATGTTATATATTGCATAATTGTTGAGAGTGAGACCTCTGTGCATATATTTGAATCTTAAAAATCTTGTGATCAACATAATTCATTTAATATATTTAATATTCTTTATTGTGGTCAGTTATGAGATTGATCCAAAGATTGACGGAGAGATAAGTGGGTTAAGATGGATTCATCAATTTCCCATGTGTTTTTTTTTAAATAAAAACAAACAAAGAATTTTATTGAAAAACTTGGCACAAAAACAAAAAATAATTGAAAACTTCAATTACATGGCACTGGGTTTACAAACAAGTGCTGATAGTCACTTGACCACAAATTGACCACAAATACAAGGAGAAGGAACCTTATGTGGAGTAATGTTCTGTTTATGAAGAATGACACAAAGTTATTGAGATGAAGATAGACTGAGGGAGATTAGCTGAGCTTCCATTGATTTATTTATTAAAGCATATACTGGGTAAAAGTTATACCACACATATATAGCATATATAGTACCTATAACCCTTTTAACCATATCATTTAAAAATAGCATTTATTTTTCCCTACTCTTCTTGAAATTTGCTTGAAAACAATGTTATTTTCTTAACTTAATCTTGTGTGTGCTTTGCATCATCTATATTTATATTATTTAACTACATGGGGGCCAATTTATCATAGTGCGCGAGGACATAAAACAGTGTAGTGTATCATGTTCGCCGCACATCTGTCGGTATTTATGATTGCACAAGTTGTGCAATGCTGCCCCCTGCAGATTTGTGGCCAAGAGGCCTCTAGAAGGGGGTGTTAATCAGCCCAATCATATACGATTGGGTTAATTTTTGTCCGCTGCCTCAGAGCAGGCGGACAAGTTATGGAGGCTCACGAGGAAACAGGGGCATCAAGCTCCATTAGGAACTTGATAATTCGGCCCCCTAGTATCTAAACTATTTATATTGAGGCATCTGTAGCCAAGAACACAAATGTACCATGTCCCTTGATAGTCATTGGAACAAGCCCTGTATCATTGTGGTATCAAGGAACTTGGGACTATCAGTAAGTGATATTGTCTGGAACTTTTTTACACTCCTGTCTGCATTTAGAAATGGTCACATGTAATCTTATGTATTATAAATACATGTACATACTTTGCTCAGTTTCTTAGAAATTAAACATGAAACCACAAATATTTATTTCATGGTTCATACAGAACATACAATTTAGAACAACTAATTTCATTCTATTATCTATTTAGTTTAATTATTTTGGTGATCCTTATCGAAGCCAATTACAAGCCAATGACAAGAGGCACATATGAACAGCCACCAATCAGCAGATAGATCCCAGCTCCCGAGCCAACCTAGTTATGCTTTTCAAAAAAGGATACCAAGAGAATGAAGCAAATTACATAACAGAAGTTAATTGGAAAGTTTTTAAATTTCTATGCTCTATCTGAATCATGAAATAATTTTTTTTAGGTTTTATGTCCTTTTAAGAATGTTATGATATTAAGATACTTATATAGAGCCCATGCTTATTTAACTACTGCACATCATTCTTACTAAATATTTTATGTGAACATGTTGCAGACCACTTGTCATTTAGTAAGCTGCTCATTTATGGAAAAAGAACTGGAAAGTTGAGTTGCTGATTTATCTCCTGCTTCTGGAAAATGCAGCTTACGTTGGCAATTTGAACAAGATTTGCTTTGCCCTGTAACTGACCTTAGTATTGACCTGGCTTCACTATACTCTTCTGAGTCAAAGCTGATTTACTGGACAATAGTTGCTAGAATTCATCTGCCTGGCAACATCTTACAGATACTCTTACAATGCAGTGATAAGTTTAGTCTTACTTTGCTTTTGTTTATGTCAATAAAAGACTGTATTTGTTTTTTACCTTCTACTTAAACAAATGTTGTTGCTGAAACACTTATTTGTTCAATAGATCAGCTAGTAATGACTTGTGTTAAATAATTATAGCCTAGCAGGAAGAAGTAATGGTCCCTGGCACCGAACCGGCCTTTATTAGTAATGATGTGAAAGGTCAATTCATTTGGATTCTGTAGGAGTGACCTTCAGCTGTATTCACAGCAAGTTGATATTAATGGTTTCATTCATCAATGCTTATAGAAGCATCATACTAAGATGGTTACCTAGTGAAAGTCTTGGCAAGAATTTACTATTGATGTTTATCAGCAGTAGGTGATGTGATATTTGGGTATACGGTAGATTTTGTTTATTCTATAACATAATGAATGAGGTCAGATGGCTTTCTTTTGTCACCATAAGGATAGACTATAAAATATTCATGAAATGTCATGTCTATGTGTTTTGCTTCTGGGGAACTCTATATGCTATAATTTAAATATTATAGTAGTATGTATGTAGTGTGCTGCCTTTTCTCATGCAACTCAATATATTTGACAGAAAACAATTTTAAAGGGATATTCTAGTCAAAATTAAACTTCCATGATTCAGACAGAGCCTGTAATTTAACGCAACTTTTAAATTTACTCCTATTAGCAATTATTTTTTGTTCTCTTGGTATCTTTATTTGAAAAAGCAAGAATCTAAGCATAGGAGACGGTTTATTTTTGTTTTAGCACCTGTCTAGCACTAGCTGATTGGTGTCTAAATGTAGCCACCAGTCAGCAAGTGCTACCCAGGTGCTGGACCAAAAATGGTCTGGCTCCTAAGCTTACATTCTTGCTTTTTCAAATAAAGATACCAGAAGAAAGAAGAATCTGTCATAAGTTATTATAACATGTTTTACCATATTAGTTGGAAAAACAAATTCCCAATAATAGCTAAGTTTAGGATTATTTATTACCATAAAGTTGTTGCTAATAGCTCCAACTAAAGAGTCATTCATCTCCCGTTCCAAAACTGCATCTTTTATTTTGGCACATCGGGCCTTATTTATCGAATCCCGGACAGACAAGATCCACTTCCACTCAAGCACAAGTGTCTACTCACACTAGTCCAATAGCACGCTCGTAGGGATTGTCAATTACCCCAGGCAAACGAGCTGGCATACAGGTTCGGAAGCAGCGGTCTGATGGCTCATATCACTCATATGAGCCTGCTGGGAAGGGCTTCCAAAGCCTGCATACACTGCTTGATAAATGGAGCCATTTGTCTTCGCTATAATACATTAGGGTTTGATAAACAAAAATTGTGGGCTGCTGTTTCTTCCATTAAAATCCATTTGTCAGAATAAGGTAAGTGACTTAAATTAGGAATACAATATAATCAGAAAATCTGATTTTCTTATGTTTGGAGTGGGTAGACACGAAAAATATGAAAAAAAAAACTTTATTAGTCAGGAGTTTTAACAAATTTATTTTTACAGACTTTTGCTGAAGCAAAAGAAAATAAAAATTGTTTGAATGTGGTTTTTTTCCTACTTAAAATCAATTAAACATGTAAGTGCATTTAACAATTTGATACCTTTTTATGTTATCAGTTAACACTTCTGAAATATCCAACTGTCTAGTTACAATAATAAAAGAACATATATGACATATTTAGTTGTGTACACATAGTTTAACATTATTATTTGAGGTACACTTTTAACAAACAAGGAAGTGATCGTGTTTACCAACAGGTCAACTGGACATGATTGAAAACCTAAACATCGAAAAAAAATCAAGCCAAGATATGTCATTCAAAAAAATGGCAAGATGTGTTTTCAAGAGGCTGTTCAAATAAAGTGAGTAACAATCATGTGAAAGGGGTTTCAAAAAGTGTTTTCTGATGAATTAACGTACCACTGCTTGATTCTCTTGAGGCAAAGTATTAATAGACTTTACAAGGTACAAAACTACTTGAAAGCCTGAAAAATCATGTTTGCCATTTCATTAGACACTTGGTAAAAAATGTTCTGTGATATAAACCAGAGGATAAATTAACATGTGAAGTATTGAAATGTAAAATATATATATTTTTTTATTAAAATGTATGGAATGGCATTGTCTTTGCTATTTTACATGATTATTTTTGTTTTGGTTTTTGTGACAGATAAAACATATATTCAGTAGTAATATAGGATGTTTCACCCTGCCTATGCTAAGACAGAGATATTGGACATTGATAACTCCAGAATGATAATATAACATATCAATAAAAATGATTTTTTTTTTTTTTTTAAAATAAGCAGACAACACAGAACACAATTGTAAAGAAAGATGCTCAGCTCCCAACTGAGTGAGTTATTGTAGGTGATTTGATTTTTGTTGTAGTGCATATATCCCTGTAGGAACTTGAGAATGTACTTATGGTTGAAAGCAAAAATATGATGGATATTGTACTTTGAGTGTGTGACATTGCTAATGTATTGGGAGATCAGACAGGGCAGTGTCTCAAGAACAGAGTTGAATTAAAGGGCAACTAGTCACTAACCTAGATGTAGTGTGTTCTGATAGATGTGTGTTGTAAACATAATTATACTTTTATAAAACTGAAGATATTCTGTTATCTGATATGGGCACTGGTTGGCACAATATTTACTTGCATTCATATAAGATCTTATATTATTATATTATTGGAAACTTGAAGAAAAAACAAACACTTCGGGCGACATTTATGAAGATTTGGGCACAGCTTTGGAGAACTAGCATATCAGTCTTGTGCAACCTATTTGACACAGGCAAAAAATCGGCTAGATTACGAGTCTTGCGTTATGAGTAAAAAAGCAGCGTTAAGCCTCATAACGCTACTTTTTTACTACCGCTGGTATTACGAGTCTTGCAGATTTAGGGGCACCGCACACTTTTTTGGCCTTACCGCAAATCAACTTACTCAAATTGCGTATAGTCTTTTTTCTATGGGACTTCCATAGCGCCGTATTACAAGCTTGTCCAGGGAGGCCAAAAAAGTGAGCGGTACACCCTACCCCGTCAAGATTCTTACCGCATTTTAAAGTCAGTAGTTATGAGTTTTACACTACAATGCTGTAGCATAAAACTCATAACTAAAGTGTTAAAAAGTACACTAACACCCATAAACTACCTATTAACCCCTAAACCGAGGCCCTCCTGCATCGCAAACACTAAAATTAAATTATTAACCCCTAATCTGCGGCTCCAGACATCGCCGCCACTATAATAAACATATTAACCCCTAAACCGCCGCACTCCATCGCTCAGCATGCTCAGTAGGATCTGGTGACTATAAAAGTGCAAATATAAAAGACTGTGCACATTTTTGTTAATGGAAGTAAATTGGAAAGTTGTTTAAAATTACATGCTGTATCTGAATCATGACAATTTAATTTAACCTGAGTGTCCCTTTAATTTAGTTAATTTATTTAATTGTAGTGTAGTGTTAGGTGTTAGTGTAATTTAGGTTCGGTTTTATTTTAAAGGTAAATTTGTATTTATTTTAGCTAGGTAGTTAGTAAATAGTTAAAAACTATTTTGTAACTATTCTACCTAGTTAAAATAAATACAAACTTGCCTGTAAAATAAAAATAAACCCTAAACTAGCTACAATGTAACTATTAGTTATATTGTAGCTAGTTTAGGGTTTATTTTATAGGTAAGTATTTAGTTTTAAATAGGAATTATTTAGGTAATGATATTAGGTTTTATTTATATTATTTTTAATTATATTAAAGTTAGGGGGTGTTAGGGTTAGACTTAGGTTTAGGGGTTAATAAATTTAGTATAGTGGCAGTGACGTGGGGGGGGGCGGCAGATTAGGGGTTAATAAATGTAGATAGGTGGCGGCGATGTTAGGGGCGGCAGATTAGGGATTAATAATATTTAACTAGTGCTTGTGATGCGGGAGTTCGGCGGTTTAGGGGTTAATATGTTTATTATAGTGGTGGCGACGTTGCGGGCGGCAGATTAGGGGTTAATAACATTATGTTGGTGTCGGCGATGTTGTGGGCAGCAGATTAGGGGTTAATAAATATAATGTAGGTGTCAGCGATGTTGGGAGCAGCAGATTAGGGGTTCATAAGTATAATGTAGGTGGCGGCGATGTCCGGAGCGGCAAATTAGGGGATAATAAGTATAATGTAGGTGTCGGCGATGTCGGGGGCAGCAGAATAGGGGTTAATAAGTGTAAGATTAGGGGTGTTTAGACTCGGGGTTCATGTTAGGGTGTTAGGTGTAAACATAAAATGTGTTTCCTTATAGGAATCAATGGGGCTGAGTTACTGAGATTTGCGCTGCTTTATTGCAGGTGTTAGACTTTTTATCAGCCGGCTCTCCCCATTGATGTCTATGGGGAAACCGTGCACGAACACGTACAACCAGCTCACCGCTGACTTAAGCAGCACTAGTATTGGAGAGCGGTATGGAGCACAATTTTGCTTTACGCTCACTTCTTGCCTTTAACGCCGGTCGCTGTAAGAAAGTGAGCGGTAACAATAACGTGCAAGTAAGTATCGCACCCCTCATAACGCAAAACTTGTAATCTAGCCATATGTTAGTTAATAAGCTATCACAGAAAAGTTGAAATGAAAATATACAGCAACTTCCATAGTATATAAAACCATGAGCAGGAGACAGTCTTACGCATTTCGGGTGAGTGCTGCCTTACTCATAGACCTTTGCTCCTGCGTATAAAGGTATCACAGCAACTACATTGGGTAACAAAGATCCTCATCCTTAATTGTTAACAGTCATTTAAAGACAGCTATGAAATGATTTAAGATGTCTTGAGCAGAGATCAGTTTGTACTTAAATTGTGCTGTAAAAATATTGTTTAACGGCTCACTTAGATCTATTTTTTTTTCTTCAGACCTATGCATTTCCTGATTTAATATAAAATGTTGTTACTAGTGTAACACATTTCTCTGTAAATAAATTCACATTTACAAACCATATAAGACAACTAGACTGTTTTTTTCCCTCTTGTGCTGTCATTAAAGGGATAGAAAAGTCAAAATTAAACTTGTCTGATTCATATGGAGCATGTCATTTTAAGACACTTAAATTCACTTCTATTTTCAAACGTGCTTTGTTCTCTTAGTATCCCTTGTTAAAAAAAATATGCACTTATCATACACCAGTGGGAGCTGCTGCTGATTGGTGCTTGTGCTTGTGATTGGATAACTAAATGTGTTCAGCTAGCTGCCAGCAGTGCAATGCTGTTTCTTCAGCAAAGGATAACAAGAGAATGAAGCAACTGTGATAATAGAAGTAAATTAGAATGATGTTTAACATTGTGCGTTCTATCTGAATCATGTATGAAATGTTTTGTTTTTACTTTCCCTTTAAGACTTTCCATCTGGACTGGTCAGTCCATTACAGGCTGGTACTGAAGATTGAGCCTAAGGCCTCTAATTAACAAAGTCTGTAGGACCTGATCCGACAGTGCGGATCAGATCCGCCAGACCTCGCTGAACGCGGAGAGCAATACGCTCTCCATATTCAGCATTGCACCAGCATCTCACAAGAGCTGCTGGTGCAACGCCGCCCCCTGCAGACTCGCGGCCAATGGATCGCCAGCAGGGAGGTGATTTCCGGCGATGTCTGTCAGTCTGCTCAGAGCAGGTGGACAGGTTATGGAGCAGCGGTCTTTGTGACCGCTGCTTCATAACTGCTGTTTCTGGCGAGTCTGAAGGCTCGCCAGAAACACGTGCCCAGAAGCTCACTACGGAGCCTGTTAAATGGGCGCCTTAGGCTCACTTCACAACTGTGTATACAACTGAACTATCTGTGATTGAAATAACTGTCCATCTTAACTAAACCTTTTAGAATCTATTTAAATATTATAAGACATTGGAATAGCTTATGTTCATTTTACCAAACATTGATATAACAGTTATGATGATATATTTAATTAAATTAAATACTTAAATTGTCATATGTGCATGAACTTTTTGTGCACGCATATAAAACAATTATAACTCAACTTTAATATATTCAAAATTAATTAGCAATGATTGATGCCTTTAAATGCTAAACCATTTTAATACAAACTTTGCAATTATCTGTGTGACAACCAAAAATAACAAATTTCAGCAAAATCTGTTCAAAAGTTTTAAGCATGTGAAAATCAATTTAAAGTTGATATCAATTCAGTGTATGAGCAGGGGCAATGTTCTGTGCAAAGGCTCATGTAAATAATTGCTAGAACAATGAGTATATTGTTGCCATGGACAGTACATCATATCCTGCTTCCATGCCTGTACTAGAGCTTGATTGAATAACATCTCAACATCTCAATAGACATTAAATGTCCTTGATACAGAATATATATTGTTAGCCCTTCTCCTTTTATTTTGATAGCACTCAGCCATATGTCACTGTTCTTATGATGTCAGAAGAGCTCTTATTGTCACTTGCAAATACAATGGTAATGAAAGGAATTAGTATGTTGGCAACATAAGTATTACTTATAGATCCTTAAGATTATTGTGAATATATATTTAAAGAATAACCACTCTTAGCTCTCTGTACATATACAGTTTGCATTCCATTTTTTCCTATTTGTGATGCTTAGTTATATATTCTGTACTTGATGCTAGATCTTCTGAGCTGAGGGGCACATCATCTAAAAAGGCAACCTGATATATATTATTGTAGTTTGACATTTATTTGATCCAGACAAGTGCTATTGACCTTGAGATTTTCTAGCATTTTATAATTACATGAAGAATTCCCAAAGATATATAATTATATCTTCATTCTTATTCAAAAAGTATGGGTTGGGTTAATTCTAAGTAAAAAATTTGTACGCATCTTTTACACCTATTAAAAAAATAAAATATTGAAAAGGTACATGATGTTAAGATAATTGAAACATATCTGTGATGTAAAATAGCTACAGTTTTGCCATGGTCATAATGGGACAACAGCAATGTTTGCTGCACATTATAAGCAAGGCTGTTACAGGGGATGCATAGTTCAGTTAATAATTTGGGTTTATCCAATAGTTTAACCCCACTAGGTGCAACGCTAAAAGTAATCCTAATCCTAGTATCAACCTAACTCTAATTTTCTTACCCTAGAAATAACCCTAATCCTAACCTTAAAGTTAGACCAAGATTAAACTTAACCCTAACTCTATTCCTAAACCTAACCCAGCCTTAATTGTAACCCTAGACCCAAACAAAGTACTAACCTATCTCTAGCCCTAATCCAGGTCCGTCTTAAAATATTGTGCTTCTTGGGTGAAAGGATGACATAAAGCACCCCAAATCCCCATCCACTATAGCCTAACCCCAACCATAGTAATCAGCCTCAAATATTACAGTTTGGCGGACTGCAATTTCTCACAAGAGTGTGCTGATACCAAGCTGATGGATCCCATATGAAACTAGTTTCTTAAAAAACAACAAGAACAAAAAAACACTTTTGCCAAGAATGTTTTTCCTATGCACCAACCCTGTAAAATACCATCTGGGTACTTTGGTCCCAAACGATCGAAGTATAGATCTGTAATCCAAGTTTTAACTCTAACACTCTACCAAAATTTTGCCACTCCCTTGTCATCCCTTTGGGTGATCAATTCACTTTCATATGTGGCAATAGCATTGTATAGAGTTGATTTCTGTCCACAACATTGGAGCTTTGTTATTGTCACAATTGATTGTGAAACTGCTACATTACTGACAGATATGCCTATTTGGTCAAGTGATTCAATTCTGCAACCATCACTTGAAATATCACTGCTTAAGCCAGGCAGTTTGAGGGATTTTTTTAAATGCATGAGTGATATTTATGAGGGTTGCATCTCCTTAATGTTAAAAATCCAGATTATTATATGGTTAAAAACATGATTTTAATCCAGGTTAATATAAAACCAAGTGTTTTGATCCTTTCTTCATTGTAACAAAGTCAGAATATTACAAACCCCCATAAATGTTATAAATATTAAAAATGAAGATTTAGCTGATATGTTCACAATTTATGACTCACACTGTTGCAAGTCTATTAGTGATGTTTTGGATGTTTAATTATAATAATAAATATAATTGAAAAGATCTCCAAAATCATACAACATAATACAGTTTAAAGAACATGAAAAAAAATTTCTATTTAGAAGATAAATAAGTAATTTGAAAAAATGGAAACAGAATCTTAACACTCCAGCAAAGTTATGTTTTTAAAAAGCAACGCTTTATTTCATTATTTAGATATAGTATACAATTTTAAACAACATTCCAATTTACTTCTATAACCTAATTTGCTTCATTCTCTTGGCATTCTTTGTTTAAGAATCAGCAGCGAACATGGGTGAGCCAATACCATAAGGCTTATCCAGTATTTGCAGCCATCAAGCAGCAGCTCCTCAGCCTACCTAGTTATTATTATCATTATTATCAGGTATTTGTAGTGCGCCAACAGATTCTGCAGCGCTATAAACATAGTCGGTATACAGGATAACATTTATAGGGATCAAATGGGTAGAGGGCCCTGTCGAGAGTTGCACTGTTGTAGTCAGCTCTTATGAAGGTGATCTGCAAACAGCTGGGCTCATAGGCTTACATTCTAAGGGGTTCAAGGGGAAAGCAATGTAGATAGGAAAGGTTAGTGTAGGTTATATGCGTCCCTGAAAAGTAGAGTTTTTAGGGAGCGCTTGAAGCTGTTAAAACTAGGGGAGAGTCTTGTGGAGCGAGGCAGGTAGTTCCACAAGATGGGGGTCAGTCTGGAGAAGTCCTGTAAATGGGAATGTGAGGAAGTAACAAGAGAGGAAGACAGTAGGAGATCATGAGCAGAGCGATGGGGACGGGAGGGAGAATATCTGAAGTCAAGGTCTGAAATCTAGGTGGGAGCAATGCAGTTGAGGGCTTTGTATGTCAGATTTAGGATTTTGTGTTTAATCCTGGAGGCAAGAGGAAGCCAGTGAAAAGATTGGCAGAGAGGTGCAGCAGATGAAGAGTGACATGTAAGGAAGATGAGCCTGGCAGAGGCATTCATTATGGATTGTAAAGGAGCTAGGTGGCAACTAGGTAGACCAGAGAGTACGGAGTTGCAGTAGTCAAGGCGGGAAAGGATGAGAGAGTGGATTAAAATCTTAGTTGTGTCTTGTGTAAGGAAATGTCTAATTTTAGAGATGTTTTTAAGGTGTAAGCAGCAGGCTTTAGCCAAGAACTTAATGTGAGGAGTGAAGGAAATGTCTGAGTCAAGTGTGACCCCAAGACATCCGGCATGCGGGGTAAGGGTAATGATGGAATTATTAACAGCTATAGAACATTGGGGGTGGATATTTTGAAGGGGGAAAAATAAGGAGTTCAGTTTTGGAAAGATTTAGCTTAAGGTAGTGAGAGGACATCCAAGATGAGATATGAGAAAGATAGTTAGTGACACGGGTTAGTAAGGAAGGAGGTAGGTCTGGTGCAGAGAGGTAGATTTGAGTGTCATTGGCATACAAATGGTATTGAAACCCGTGGGACTTTATTAAGGAACCTAATAATGATGTGTAGATTTAAAAGAGAAGGGGACCGAGGAAAGAGCTTTGTGGTACCCCAGAGGCAGAGGATGCTCCGGATAAGGCTACACTAAAGGTAAGGTTAGATAGATAGAAAGAGAACCTTGAGAGAGTTATGTTGCAAATGCCGAAGGATTGGAGGGTATGGAGCAAAAGAGGGTGGTCTACAGTGTCAAAGGCTGCAGACAGATCAAATAGGATAAGCAGAGAGAAGTGGTCTTTGGATTTTGCTGTAAATAGGTCGTTGGTAATGTTGACAATTGCTGTCTCTGTGTAGTGATGGAGACGAAATCCAGATTGCAGTGGGTCAAGAAGAGAGTTTAGGGTAAGAAAATTGGATAGACATGCACATACTAGCTTTTTGAGGAGCTTTGAGGGAGTAGGGAAATAAGGCA
Organism: Bombina bombina; assembly: GCF_027579735.1. NCBI lineage: Eukaryota > Metazoa > Chordata > Amphibia > Anura > Bombinatoridae > Bombina > Bombina bombina. The sequence goes on along the minus strand of NC_069500.1, from coordinate 1,372,586,306 downwards.
GTAGTTGGATGGGGAGGTTGGATCGAGGGAAGGTTTCTTGAGGATAGGTGTGACCAGTGCATGTTTTAGAGATGAAGGAAATATACCAGTGCTGAGGGAGAGGTTTAAAATATGTGTGAGTATGGGGATGAGGGTAGAAGAGAGGGAGGGGAGTAGCTGTGAGGGGATGGGGTTGAGGGGACAGGTAGTGAGGTGGGAGGACAATATAAGGGCAGAAACTTCTTCCTCAGTAACAGGGGCAAAAAAGCTAAATTTATGGGTATTTGGGTTTTGGATGATTGTGTGCTTTTGAGGGGGTGGGAGATTGGTAGTATGTGGAGAGCTGATTTAATTTCTGATGGAGTCAATTTTGTTATTGAAGTCGCTGGCAAAATCTTGAGCTGAGAGAGACGTTGTATTAGGAGGTGGGGGTGGGCGGAGAAGAGTATTGAACGTGGAAAAGAAGAAATTTTGGGTTAGAGGAAAAAGTAGAGATGAGATTAGAGAAGTATTGTTGCTTATAAAGATTAAGTGCAGAATAGTAGGAGTTCAAGATGAACTTGTAGTGAAAAAAGTCAGCTAAACTCCGATATTTACTCCAGTGTCGCTCAGCAGTATGGTAACATCTGCGTAGGTACAGTGTCAAAGGAGTATGCCAGGGCTGAGGATGAGAGTGTGGTTTCTGAGCTATGGTAGGAGGGGCCAGATTGTCAATGACAGATTTAAGGGTGGAGTTATAGTGGCAGATAGATTGGTCAGGGCAGGAAAAGGAGGAGATGGAAGAGAGGAGAGGTTCGAGAGAGCTAGCAGGCTGTTGCTGATCTAATGACTTAGTGGTTCTGTGAAGTTTGGTGTGAGGGGTAGAGGGAGGGGAGTTGTAGGGAGGGAAGTGATGTTGCAAGTTAGGAGATGATGGTCAGAAAGAGGAAAAGGGGAGTTTGTGAAATTTAAGATTAGTGCATAGATAGCTGGAAATTAGATCAAGGAAGTGACCATCTTTCTGAGCTGGAGAGTCAGTCCATTGTGACAGGCCGAAAGAGGAAGTGAGTTGCAGAAGTTGTTTTGCAGACGAGACAATGGGATTGTCGAGAGGGATGTTGACGTTGCCAAGAATAAGGGGAGGGGTATCTGAGGAAAGGAAATAAGGCAGCCAGGCATCCAAGTGATCTAAAAATTGAGTTGGGGAGCCAGGAGGGCGGTATTTGACTGCAACATGTATAGAGAGGGGAGAAAATAAACAAATCATGTGTGCTTCAAATGAAGAAAATGTGAGGGAAGAGAGGGGCTGTATTTGTTGAAAGGTGCAACGAGAGGAAAGTAAAATAGTTATGCTTTTCACCAAAGGATACCATGAAAACGAAACAATTTAAATAATTGAAGTAATTTGGAAAATTGTTTAAAATTGTGTTCTCTAAATTATGAAAGAAAAAAAAATTGGTTTCATGTCCTGAAATGCTTATACTTACATAAATCTGTGGTTGTTGCAGCTGGTTTCATGTCCAGATTCACTATATGTTTTTCTATCTTTATATAATGTTTTCTATCAATCCATATATCAATCTATCCATCTATCTATCTATCTCTATCTATCTTTCTCTCGTGCTCTATTTCACATTTGAATTGTAGCTAATGTAATTTAGCCCTTTGAGTTTATTTCCCTTTAATTGATTGGAAGTGTTTGGAATTATGATGATACCACTGAGATAACTTTAATAAGAAGCATTTTTTACAAATTAAAAGTGTATTGTTAAAATACTGAAGTTGAAATACACACTATTTATGTGCCTTTAATTTACAGACATAAAAAATAGAGACTATAATATACAATCTTTCATACACTTAAAACATTTTATTTGTATACTTTTATTGTGTTCCTTTTCCTGTCGTTGTGGGTTTTCCATTACCCAAGAAAATGTAAGTTTATACTCCCAATTTCAAAATTTTTGTTATTGTTTTATAACATTAAATGCTTCTATCTATCTGTCTATCTATCATCTATCTATATATCTATTTATCTGTCTGTCTGCAATTATCTATCTATTTATCTATTATCTATCTATCTATCTATCTGCCTGTCTATCTATTTGTCTTCCTGTCTATTTCTCTCTGACACTGTCATTTTCTATATTTTGCCTTCCTCTCTCTTTGTCTCCCTACTTATGTATATATCTAGAAAAAGAGCTTTGGAAGACAAGTCGTTCAATTCTATCTGGGAATTCCCTCCAATCAGTTTGTCACATGAAAGCTTCCAGCCTTGCCCTACACTAAAGCTGAATTTAATTCAGTGCTATGCTGTGTTTGGCTCTGCAGCTATCTGACATGCTGTAATGTTTTGAACTGAAATGAATTTCATTTGAATTGTTGCTTGAGGGCAGTGAGTTACATTCACCCACACAGAGGTGATATTCCAAGTAAACGTTAGGGAAATCTTTAACTTATTTTTTATTTCTACTGAGAATTCTTAATAACATTATTGCTTTATAAACAGATAATAAAAACATTTTGTAACAGCATCCAATGTGTCTAAACGTAATACGTTACCCTTCCCAGTTGTGTTTTCATATACTAATACATTTATGGTACCTCTAGACAGTATTAATCATAAGAAATAAATGGATATAAAGTTAAGATAATTAAATTAAGCATTTAATGCTCAGCCCCTTGGCACATACACCCTTTATGTGTGATTCTTTATTTATCATTTCTTAAAGGCACACTATACTGAAAAAAATATTTTGGCATTTGAAATAGCTGCATTTGCCTATTGAAACCACGGCCTATATGGAAAATGTCAATACTACAATATTGCTCATAGAAAAGCTGCATAAGCAAAAGATGGCAGAAGAAATAAAATTCCTAGTGGGGATGAAGAGAGTTGAGGTCATTTGAAAGTGTGTTCATGCAGCTTCTTTTAATACAATGAGCACTTAGCAACTGCATGGATGAGTATCTCGTGTTTCAGCTCCAAAACCACCATTATTAGCCAATTTCTCCTGACCAAAAAGAGAAAAAAAAAATAAACGCTCAGGTGTATACATAACCAATCCAGAGCTTAAAAAATGAAAAAAAAAAAAAAAAAAAGAGTATGCAACAGAAATATACTATATTATAACCTATTATAAGGCATCAACTAGATTTATAAGCTTGTAGGTCCCTTTAAGAGTTTAAGAGCACGAAGATAATGCACAGCACAAATAAAATGCAAAGTATAAAATATAACATTTCACATTTTTAAAGTGGAATTTTTAACATTAACAAGTGGTGGTTTTTGCCCTTTTAAGTTACCGAGGAATCCTATCCTCTTGTTAAAGTAATGGTAAACGTTCCCCTTTGTATAAACAGAACATGTTAGCGATATTTTAGATGGAGTTTATTTCAGTTGTAATGAAGATACGCTTTAACTTACTTTTTTATATATTGCTGGAATTCAAATACCCCACGCTCTAGCAGCCCACGTCAAAAGTATTATTTTTTTTGTGACCTAACAGTTTAAACTGTTCTCCAATCAGTACTCTAGCCATATGGCACTCACACAAAAAATTTTTTTTAGCTGCTTGGAGAACAGTTCAAACAGTTAGCTCAACAAAAAAATACTTTTGAAGTTGGTGGCTGGAACGTGGTGTATTTGAATTTCAGCGCTACATAACAAAGTTCAAGTGTACTGTATCTTCATTACAACTGATAAATTAAACTTCATGTAAAATATGGCTAGTATTCCGGATCTGTTCATACAAAGGGGAACATTTACCATCACTTTAAGGAATGGGACATTTTAAATGGACATTAAAGCAATTTGTATATGCATACTATATAGCAGTATATAAACACTGCATTGTGAAATATTTGAATACAAAATACATGCTTTGAAAGAATTTTGTTAGAAAAACTTGTATTGCTCTGTACTCCTGGCCCTTGAAATGCCTCTTAAATATAGTTATTTTACCTGCTTTGTTGTATACAAGTAGGTATAAATAATCTTCTGCACAAATCAAGCAATCACTTTGTACAATGTAGTAGGGTCAGATTTCTAACGTTTGAAACATGCACCCCAGACTCTCTTGGGGAAGTAAATTATAGAAAAAGCAGGCAAAATTACCAGTGAAGGTGCTTATTTTTACTACACATAATTACATGTTTTATCTAGCTTTACCATTTGAGTTTAGTTTCCATTTAAGTAGATGCTAGTGCTAATGTCACTTGTCAAATGTAGACTAAAAATATATGTAAGGAACGAGCCATTTTGCCTAATGGGCACTAGAGCTACAAATTCTGCCCTGGACAAGGAATCTATAAAAGAAATACCGACTTTTGAAATGAAGTTTAAATTGCAATTACATTGTAGATAGCCTATTGTAAATATATATATATATATATATATATATATATATATATATATATATATATATATATTGCAATCTAATTCAAGTAAAACTCTGCAAATACTTGTGTCAGAACCATCCCATACTACCCATAGAAAAAACATAATTTAATAAAATAAGCCAGTGAATATGGAACGTATGTGTTGTTCTTTGTGACCATTGGTGGAGTTTCAGAGTGTGTTAGACTGCAGATCAATATCTACTGACATTAATATATGCAGCACACTGAGCAGAGAAGGGGCGACCTCTCACTCAATCATTTCTAGAAGGTGAATAGGGTGCAAGCCATTGGGACATTATAACGGTTTGAGCATTGTAACGCTGACCCATCTACTGAATACACACTTAATGCTTGACCGGGTTCAGAATGATATCACTGACAGCATCAATACCATCACAGTCACTGGACTGAAGATGTGCAAATTGCCAATTATGGACCTGTGACACTCCCATAAAGGTCACTCAGTGACACAGATCTGTCACTTCCCTCGAGTTTGAAGGGGAGAGGTTATAATATTATTTGTGAAAAGAATCTAAAGGTGAAAGAAAAAAATGTAAAAGTTAAAAAAATACCAGACATTGCATTTTTGAGCAGAGAGCAAACATTTGAGTTTGATTGAGATACATTTTCCTAGTCTAGCATTGTATCATTAAATTATTTTTCACAATTTTAATTTTCCTCTAACAGTAATTACATTTATTGTATATCAGAAAAAAATATTCAATAATTCTAAGGTCTTTAGTGTACTATGCATATTATAGCAGTTTAGATTTATCACTCATGTTTGTTTTTGTTCAGTTGTTTTTTAATCGATCTCCCAATTTTTTGTTGTTGTTATTTCCAAGTAATTTTATGGCTTTAAAAATAAAGCAGGGCATTTGAATGAGGCACCTAATTGTATATACGTTTAGCTTATAGAACAAAATGTCATTTTTAAATAGATTATACTTGTGTAGATACAATGGCATGTTGTGAAATATATTTACTATACTATACTTTTAAAACAATAACAATTCTATTGTAGACTGTCCCTTTAATATATGCTATCTTATGAAAAAGACACTTTTTGCAAAATGTTTATTTTAAAGGAACATAAAAACTATTATTCATTTAAAACAGCAAATAATATAATATATATATATATATATATATTTTATGGTAATATATATATATATATATATATATATATATATTTATATATATATATATATATATATATATATATATATATATATATAAAGTTTTTTAATCAAATAATTATAACTAAAAGCTTTGGCTTAAATGTCCTTTAAACTTTAGTTTTAATACAATATAAAATTTTATTACAATATATAAGAATAATTTTAAAATTTATTACAAAAAATAATTTTCTGAAAATTACCTTTTGCTAATTCATCTCCGAATTGGAGTAGATAAAGCTTCCTGAACAATTAAATTACAATTATTTTATTTTCTTGAATAAGGTTTTGCTTTGATATAAAACTAATACGTTGTGTAATAATTTAACCTCATATCATTTTGAAGAAGCACACAGTCTTTTACCTGATTTAATTTGCAGTGTAATTAGCAGAAAGCTTACGAAACAAACTGACCCTGATCACTTCTGTTCGTCAATACTGTCTAAGTGTAGCTAATTGTTATTTGGGAGGTCAGTGTTGGGAGAACTGCTGAGTAGGACCCATTTCCTATACTATTCTTGTCTGCACACTAAACCAGCAGTCTCAGGATTTCTGCAATCTGTAGGAACACTCCTTAAAAGTAATTTTGCCTGTCACAAGGATTGTATAGATTGAAACGTGACCTTGGTTTGCCCATTTTATTAAAAAAAGAAAAACAGAACTATTCTTCGTCTGTCTACCTAAGGTTAATTAAATTGTTCAGTTTGACAATTGTTACATGATTACTATAAATATCCAGTCACTCAAGTTAAAAATAATTTAGGGAGCATTTCCTTTATATAAGTGACATATCTTTAAAGCCCCTGGTGTAAGTAAAAGACAATTTGGAATTAAAGTTAAAGCGGAAATTGCAACCACGGATGATCACATCAATATTGTTATCTTGTCTCAGTACTCACATATGCAAAAATAATTTTATAGTTGATGCATAAAATGGGCTTTCCAAAATTGTCACAATCATGAAATAATTTATTAGTAAGAGTAACAAAGGAATATTTTTTTTTAGTAAGAATAACAATGGTACACTAGTGTACATTGTTATAAGAGTTCATAGTTTGATGGAGATATTTAGGCTTCTTGATGCAAGGTCAGTTCTTGGGAGTAAACTGTGGAGGAATTGTGTTGCCTTTAAAAAAATTCTACACGTATCAAAATAGGACTAAAGTAAAAAAAAAAATACAAATAAAAAAACAAAGGAGTTTGTTTACAGTTGTATCTCAACCAAGTTAGGTTGTCATCTGAAATAGCTGACTTGGAGAAAAAAAAAATCTAAGTCAGCAGTTCTGTAAATAAAGTTATTATTTACGACAGAAGTCATTGCAAACAAACAAAGAAACAAAACACTCCAACTTGTTTTTAGAAGTAAAGCAACTCATCTATCCACAAAAAAACAATGTACAGATGAAGTCAAGTCAACTTTTTAAACCCATTTGACTCTAGAGACAGTGATTTCAATTACAATTTCTGTAGTAAAAAAATAGAAATCGAGTGAGGATGAAATTTTTTATAGAATACAGCATATGTGGCAATTTTTATGAATAGAAAATTATATAAAATGCATAAAAGGCAACCATATTGATACTCATATCTGAAACACATGTTTATTGACAGATTATAAATAGGCAGAATCCCAATTTATTTGGATTTAATTTTGAGTTTTTAAAGTCAGTTAAAAGGTCAGTTTAACCAACAAGGTACTGTTTCAAGTCAGTTTAAAGTCAGTAAAAAAAATTAAAAAAATCTTTCAGCCAATCAGATTCAAATGTAATGAGTGTACAGGTGGGTTAAACTTGGCAGTTTTTTATTCAATATATTTTTTAACCATGTTGATTCACTTTAAACTGACCTCTGCATGTTTTTCTTTGACAGGCTAACGTGCTAAGGCACACCGTATCTCTGAAAGTTAGTTATATATAGCATAGTATGGATAATTTTGCACTAAGGTAGTTTATTTGTGTGCTCAATATATTTGGATTTGGAATAGCCATTTACTGGCTCCTGTTTATAACTATCTGAAGGCTCACAGCAGGCAGAGGGTGTGTGTGTCATAGAAAAAGGGGTTGAAATGAACCAAATTGTTTCACTGACAATCTTGCCAACTATTCAATTAACAGTCTAAAAACTAAGAAACAAAGGTAATTTTATTCTACAACAAATTACCAGAAATATAAAACTGAAAATACTTCACATTTAGATTTTTGTCCTCCCCCTCTCAGACCCAACGTCTGTCACTGAATTTTTGCTCTCTTACTTACATGTCCACATTATAGCTCCAGTTGGGATGCCACCTGGACAGAATTTAACCATCTTGGCAGATTTCCTTTTTATGTCCTTCTGTTCCAAAGCTGCAGTGTTAAAAGTGACCATGTTTTTTTCCCTTCTTGTGCATATTAGGACGTAAAATCAAACAATCTGGATTTAACAGTTAGACTGAAAACCTTTGTGGTTTTTGGGGATAGTTTGCAATTTTACATTAATATTTTAAAAAAATTCTGTTTTGCATGCCAGTTGATAATTGCATCTATGTATCTATGTTACAATGAAATAACGGATATCTAATGTTTACTTTATTTTTACCTTTTTCCATAGCTTATATTTGGCCCTAAAATGTAATTGCCTACATGTAAACATATGTGTGGGCATGTATATACCTGAGATAGTATGTTTGGTAGTGGTTATATTTTCCATTTTGTTATCATCTTTTTGTTCCCAGAAATAATATTTTTGTAGATTATCATATATCTTAATGGACCAATATCCAATTAAAGCATCAAAGAGTTTACATTACATAAGCTCCCAAGACCTGAATTACAAAATAATAGACAGTTAATGTGTTTTGAATGTACCCTTATAAACTAGAGTAATTAAAAACATTTTTTGGTATATATGTTGTTCTGTGCTAGATATTTGACAAGTCTAGGGCAAAGATTTAAAAAACTTTGGACATTTAATACATGATTCGAA
>NC_069500.1:1372565305-1372572805 GCF_027579735.1 Bombina bombina | reverse complement strand
TACAGGATATATATACAGTGTGTGTGTGTATATATATATATATATATATTTATATATACACACACACTGTACTGTGCTGTCATGCCATGCCTCCTACAAACTATACATGACGTATTGACATTCATTCACAAACAATCATAATGATTGTCTGTGAAATAATGTCAATGTCATGGTTGTAAATGATGCCTGATGAGCCTGTCACATACCTCCCAATATTTCAAAATTTGAAAGAGGGACACCCCCGCACTGTTGTCAGTCTGCCGCGGCACACCTGAGGATCTCTCACGGCACACTGGTTGAAAAAACCTGCTCTAACACATTAGAATCACTTTTCAATTATTATGGCCCTTTAAGAAAAAACAACTGATGCTACTTAGAAAAGTTAGCTAAAACAGCGTATTAAATATTTAAGTGAATTAGGTACTGTTTCTAATGAAGTTTTTCTTGATTCGTTTTGTATGGATTTATGTAAACTAGTTTCACTGAGTTAGAAGTTAATTAGATAAACATAGCTTTGTTTATTGAATGTGTTTATAAGTAAGAAGTAAAGCTGTATTCTGTAATTTAGTACTAATTATCCGGTACACTTATATTGATATTGTGCATGATTAACAAATGTATATTTTCAGTAACTATTAAAATCTTTGCATTGATACATTTGTAGATCAAATTTGTATGGTACAGTCTGATTTTATAATGGATGTTGCCCATATGCTAAACATTTTTATAAGAAATGTGGAGTGTATATATATATATATATATATATATATAAATGTTAGCTCTACTTTTGAAAACTGAGCTTATGGGAGAGTCACATTTAAATGGACTTTAAATGCCTTGATATTGTAATATAAAAGTTTATGGAATACGTCATAAAACAACTTTGCAGTATACTTTTATTATTTATTTTGTCCCATTTTCATGTCACAGCTCAGAAAACAGTGTTTATTCTATTAGAGCTTAAAAAACACCCTGCAGACTTCTGGCAAACTTTGCTACATATCCGGATAATTGGCTTTAACTGATAAGGACATTAAAACAATGCTTACTATGCTAAAATAATGACCATGGCTATCTTTTTCAGCTGCAGGCGCAAGCCCAAATTGACATCTTAAAGTGAGGCAAGTGATGGGTAGCGTGGCTATTTTATAACAATTGCAACAAAAAATATATTGATTTATTAAAGTGCGAGCGGACATGATACGATGTAGCGTATCATGTCCAAAGCACATCTTGTAAACTGCTTGTGCAATGCCGCCCCCTGCAGATTTGCGGCCAATCGGTCGCTAGCAGGGGGTGTCAATCAGCCCGATCGTATAGGATCGGGCGGATTGATGTCCGCAGCCTCAGAGCAGGTGGAAACGTTATGGAGCAGCGGGCTAAAGACCGCTGCTTCATAACTGCTGTTTTCAGCAAGCCTGAAGGCTCGCACGGAAACAGGGGCATCAAGCTCCATTAGGAGCTTGATAATTTGGCCCCATTGACTCTTTTGTTATTCCATATTAAATTAGAAATGTATTGTAATTTTCAGAGGCAAGTGTCACTACCTCTTAGAGGGTGATATGTATAATAGCTTACTCCAGGGATGGTCAACTGGTGTTCCAAGGGCCTCATGTGGCCCTCTGTACTAGTCTTTGTGGGCCCAAGGAAAAGCAAAACTAAGAAAGTATGTTATATATTTTGTGGCCCCAGGAAAAGGCAGAAATAAAAATGTGGGCTTTAAGGTGACTACAGCTCAAAAAGCCCTCTTACGGAGAAAACAAAAGATGAGCACACCGTGCAACATTACCTAAATCCACTGTGCTTCTGAACATTTGTAGGAAGTGTATTATTATCTGTGTGTTTAATAAACATACAATTCTTATACGGGCCGTAAGATATCTACATTTTTATCTGTGGCCCCCCATGTGTTAGGAAGTCGGCCATCCCTGGTTCACACTAATAGATGCCACTTCTGCTCTCCCCTCTGGATCACACACTGTTGAGAGCTTGGTGTGGTAAGTAGCAGTTACTTCATAATCTTTTTTCTATTCATTTGGCTGGGAGTCTGGTGAGTAGAAACTCAACAATTCCTTTGTATAATTTGTATGCTTGATGTGGTTTTCTTGTTTTTATATTTAAATATATTTGAACATTATGTTTTATGTATAACACTTTCTTTATAAACTCTTAAATGAGCTGTACCTGCAACCCTTAGTAAAATCAACAAATGACCGTCATAGCTATGTAAGGGAAGAGATAAACATACAGTCTTCTTTACACAAGTGTTGTACTTAAGAGAGTAGCTAGAAATACATTTTTTTATTTATTTTAAATTACTTTCTATTATTTGTGAGTATATTCCATTTTCCATGACAAACTAATCAATTTTGTCCAATATCTTTAAATTGCATTATTATTTTGTTACTATTATTATTTTAATTATTATTATTAGTAGTAGTAATAATAATAATACTAATAATGATAATAATAATCATTATCAGCATCCTCCTCCTCCTAATAATACGATTCAAAACTTTTTTTTTATATATCTGTTACTCAGCATTCAATACAGTTTTTATCAGTGGCTATTTATAGCATTATCCTTGGAAAACATCTGTAGACACATGGGGGCCGAATTATCAAGCTCCGAATGGAGCTTGATGCCCCTGTTTCCGCACAGTCATTTTGAAGCAGCAGTCTTCACTCTTTTTGAAGCAACTTGTCCACTGCCTCTGAGGCTGCGGTCTTCAATCCATCCGATCCTATACGATTGGGCTACACCCCCTGCTAGAGGCCAATTGGCCGTGAATCTGCATTGGGTGGCATTGCACAAGCAGTTCACTAGAACTGCTTGTGCATTGATAAATGCCAACAGCGTATGCTGTCGGCATTTATCGATGTGCGGCGGACATGATACGATACATTGTATCATGTCCGCCCGCACTTTGGTAAATTGGCCCCATTGTGTAATAAATGTGATAAATGTTTTATACTTTATAAATATTTTGTATCCTTTGACGTGGTGTATGTATTTTTACCTCATCTCTCTTCATATTTAAAAGAATATGTAACAAATTATACATATTAGCTCCTTAAAGGTAAAGTGAAAATGACTGTTATTTGTTAATCAGCACATAATATAATACATTAAAACAAGAAGACTTTAATTTAAGGTAAGGGTTAAATTTATGTGACAACCCAAGTACTCTTTTTTTTAAAATGATAGCTGTGAGGACCTGTCCTATGTAGACAGTCAAAAGCCATATAATTAATTAACAGTCTGCATTAGATTTTCAAGGAAACTAAGGTGGTGTTTAACTTGCAGGTACCAAATGATCATGTGACTAGAAAAATTAAACCTAAAATTAAAGTATTAAAATAATGATTTTAAAGTGATAAACACAACAGTAAATCTAATGCATTTCAGTTCATACAGTCATACTCATAGGGATCTGTGTACTAAGCAGTGTAAATGGCACCGGAGCCCTTGCAGGGCAGGGTCACACATGCGGATCTGCTTCCCGCAATGTAAGAAGTAACAGTGGCGGAGAAAAATCTCCGGAACTTGCTTGCTTGCTTGGGGTGATTGACAGGCCCTTCTCCTGCTTGATTGGATGCAAGATATATGGGGGCAGCATTATATGCTCACTTGAGCATGTAATGATTTATACTAGCAAGTTGAGAAGCTTGTACACACATGGTTTAGTATATAGAGGCCATTGACTCTAGCTGAAATGTGCTAGATATAGCGTCACAATTTGTTTTAACTTCATGTTTTAGTCGAGTGCCATATCCATGAGCTATATGGTTGTGTAGGGAGCTGTAATAGGTTTAGTGAATACACATCTGCCCAGTTGTGTGTTGCCAAGCAGATAAGGGTGGCGGTAAAATTTGACAGATTATCTTGTGGAAGCAAGAAAAATCTTAGACGATCAAGAATACTATAGAAAACTAGAGTCAGATCCCACTGATAGATATACAACTATCTTAAAAGGAATAATATACTTTGCATATAAATAAGGGATTATTAACAAGAATGAGAAAGACTATTTAATTCCTATCAAACCCAACAAAGCTTTCTTTTACCATCTTCCTAAGGTCCACAAAGATGAAAAAAATCCACCCGGCAAGCCAATTATTGCTGGGATTGGTAGCCTTACAGACAATATATCATCTTATGTGGACTCTTTTTTACGAAAATATGTTGTTGTCCTAGAATCATATATACGAGATTCTTCTGACTTATTGTTAGCCTTCCTTCAAAAAAGAGAAATTGGTTGTGGATAACTAGTGATGTACATGCACTTTATTCGAATATTCCGCATAATACTGGCCTTAAAGCCATCCAAGAATTTTTGGAAGGCAACATATATCTACCATATCTACAGAAACAATTTATACTTCAACTTATTTCTTTTATTTTAGAGCACAATTATTTTATCTTTCAAGATTAATTTTATTTGCAAACAAGAGGTACCGCCATGGGTACCAGGTTTGCCCCAAGCTTTGCCAACCTATATATGGGCAAATTTGAGAGAGAATACATATATAACTCACACTAAGGGGCAAACCTGGTATACTATGGGCGGTACATAGATGATCTGATTTTAATATGGAGATAGAAAAACTGCTGAATCCTTTACCAATCATTTTAACATTAACAATATGGGGCTTACTTTCTCTAGTACTATAGAGACTGAATTCATAGTGTTCCTTGATCTCTCCTTGTCTTTCTCCAAATTGGATGGTGCTATTGAATCCAAAAATAATTTTTTAAAATGTAGATTGAAATAGCTATCTGGATTATACCAGCAACCACCATTCTCACTGGAAGAAGAATGTCCATATGGACAATTTAAAAGATTGAGGAGAAACTGTAAAAATATGTCAGACTATAACAATCAAAGTCTAATACTTAAAGAAAGATTTCTAGAAAAAGGATACCCTGTAGATTTAATCGAATCCAGTCTTCATAGAGCCAAATTTGATAACAGAGATGATTATTTTGTCACTAAACCTAGAAAAGAATTAAATCTTACGAGCGAGAATGAATTGAATGTATGTTCATTACCCAATATAACACTAACCATAGGAAGATAACTAACATCGTAAAGAAACATTGGAGAATCCTTATGAAAGACCTGATCCTTAATAAAACTATTAACAATAAACCCAGATGTGTCTTTAGACGGGAACCAACTCTAAAAAACCTATTGGCCCCTTGCTAGATTGTAAATAAAACAAGAAAAATGAAGAGTCACTTTAAAAACAGTCAGAAAACAGCTAATAAGAAGGGCATTTACAATGCCTAAAGACTAACTGTAGCATGTGTACCCACTTTAAAGCAGGAACATCACATTTCACATCTAAAACCACCGGTATTACATACCCTATTTTACATTACCTAACTTGTGCCTCCACATATGTGGTTTATCTATTAACATGTAAACCATGTGCGATGCAGTACGTAGGCCGCAGCTGTAGGGTCATATGTACTAGATGGAATGAACATTACCGCAATATGAAAAATAATCTGAAAAATTATAGTGTCCCTAGACATTGCAATTATATACACAAAGGAGACCTTAATATATTTGACATAACTCCAATTGAATGTATTCCGGTCTTAAACTTATACAATAGATTCAATAGACTACGTCAGCGGGAAACTTTTTGGATATACCAATTAGGCACTTTGTATCCCAATGGCCTTAATACGAATATGGATTTAGCTGCGTTCTGTTCATAATAGCACTTTAAACACTCATCTCCAATTGATGAAGTCAAAACTGCACACAAGGAGATTATATTTCCCAATATATGACTCACTGACCTTCACCACTCATATCTTATATTCTTATATAAGCTATTTTATCTATTTATATCACTAGTTTATAATACTCGTCTTAGTTCACTTATAGTAGATAATTTAACACGTAGTGAATTTACTTATCCACATTAAGTGGGCCGTGTTTATTTAGCATCATAGTTTATTTTACATTATCGTTATTATTACTTACCTTATATATATATATACACCCCTCACATTTTTGTAAATATTTTATTATATCTTTTCATGTGACAGCACTGAAGAAATGACACTTTCCTAAAATGTAAAGTAATGAGTGTACAGCCTGTATAACAGTGTAAATTTGCTGTCCCCTCAAAATAACTCAACACACAGCCATTAATGTCTAAACCATTGGCAACAAAAGTGAGTACACCCCTAAATAGAAATGTCCAAATTGGGCCCAAAGTGTCAATATTTTGTGTGGCCTTAACCCTTTTGGGCATGGAGTTCACCAGAGCTTCACAGGTTGCCACTGGAGTCCTCTTCCACTCCTCCATGAGGACATCACAGAGCTGGTGGATGTTAGAGACCTTGCGCTCCCCCACCTTCCAATTGAGGATGCCCCACAGATGCTCAATAGGATATAGGTCTGGAGACATGCATGGCCAGTCCATCACCTTTACCCTCAGCTTCTTTAGCAAGGCAGTGGTTCTATTGGAGGTGTGTTTGGGGTTGTTATCATGTTGGAATACTGCCCTGCGGCCCTGTTCCGAAGGGAGGGGATCATGCTCTGCTTCAGCATGTCACAGTACATGTTGGCATTCATGGTTCCCTCAATGAACTGTAGCTCCCCAGAGCCAGCAGCACTCATGCAGGCCCAGACCATGAAACTCCCACCACCATTCTTGACTGTAGGCAAGACACACTTGTCTTTGTACTCCTCACCTGGTTGCCGCCACACACGCTTGACAACATCTGAACCAAATAAGTTTATCTTGGTCTCATCGGACCACAGGACATGGTTCCAGTAACCCATGTCCTTAGTCTGCTTGTCTTCAGCAAACTGTTTGCAGGCTTTCTTGTGCATCATCTTTAGAAGAGGCTTCCTTCTGGGATGACAGTCATGCAGACCAATTTGATGCAGTGTGCAGTGTATGAGCACTGACAGGCTGACCCCCCACACCTTCAACCTCTGCCACAATGCTGGCAGCACACATACGTATTTTTCCCAAAGACAACCTCTGAATATGGCGCTGAGCACGTGCACTCAACTTCTTTGGTCGACCATGGTAAGGCCTGTTCTGAGTGGAACCTGTCCTGTGAAACTGCTGTATGGTCTGGCCCACCGTGCTGCAGCTCAGTTTTAGGGTCTTGACAATCTTCTTATAGCCTAGGCCATCTTTATGTAGAGCAACAATTATTTCTTCTGATCCTCAGAGAGTTCTTTGCCATGAGGTGCCATGTTGAACTTCCAGTGACCAGTATGAGAGCGTGTGAGAGCGATAACACCAAATAAGTTTCACATCACAGAGTAATATATAGGCATTCACAAGCACATACACTTAGGTTCATATCCTTATCCCATCATATCCTACATGAGTTTGACTTATGCTTACTATAGACACTGTTTAAACTTCCCACTGGTTATATATCTGGATACCCATATGTTTAAATATACACATATATAGTCTAGGACCCTTACGTCTCACAGCATGAACACTAATTAT